>NW_026913125.1:0-13637 GCF_034315485.1 Pezoporus occidentalis | reverse complement strand
ACAAAGGAGGCAGGAGAGAAGGGATGGGGAGCATGCACCCCAGCCCTGACTCCGCACAGGGCAGCGAGGGGTGCTGCTCTTCACTACAGCACAGCTGGGCTGAACTGAGTCAGTGCTTACACAGAAACCTGTCCTTGTCCCTGATGAAGCTCTACAGGCCACAGGCTTCTCCACAAGTACCAGCCCAGCTGTTTTTCTTGTCACGTCTTGCCCAGTGTCACAAGCTGTGGCACAAGGGGAGGCCCTTGTTGCTGTTTCTCCTGGAACGCAGGGAAGTAGAATATGAAATAAGTTTTTTAATAATGGAACCCATTCCAGTGACCTCAGAAAATATGGAACAAGATGCTAGAGCCCCACAGGTTTTACCAGTGTCGTGGTTTAAACCCAGTCAGGTAACTTGTTCACTCACTCCCAGTGAGTGGTTCCGAGCTGACAACAATCGAGGTCTGTGTCCCCCCACCCACCGGGTTTCTCCCCCACTCCCGGAGGAACAGGGAGGAGGATCGAAAGAGTGCAACTCCTACGGGTTGAGACAAGAACAGTCCAGCAACCAATGTACAACACAAATCACCACCGCTACTATCAACTACAACAATGATAAGGGAAAATAACAAGGGAAGAGAATACGATAACACCGGCCAAGAAAACGAGTCCCACCCGGAAGCCCGTGTCCTTCCGGGTGACTCCCAGTTACCCCCCACCCCGGGCATGACGTGCTGTGGTATGGAATACCTCCCTGGCTAGCCCGGGTCAGGCGCCCCGTCTCTGCTTCCTCATTGCTTCCCCTCCTCCCTGGCAGAGCATGAGCCTCACAAAGTCCTTGGTCAGGGTAAACATCACTTAGCAACAACCGAAAACATCGGCTTCACCAACACTGTTCCCAGGCTGGAAGTCAAAACACAGCACTGCACCAGTTAACACAAAGAAAAAAAACATGACTGCTACTGCTGAACCCAGGACATTATCCACCCCTTATTCCATACCATTCACGTCGTGCTCAGATCCCACATTTTCAATACACCATCGCTCTCCCACATATATACATCCAAATACATACAGACTCAAGAGGAAAAGATCATTTTCTTAGTGCATGGACCAATCCCTATAATGCTGCCGAGTCCATTCGGTCCATGATGTTCAAAGTTCATTCTCTGTTGGGATGATGGCTGGAGGGAAGTCAGGGCCAGTCGCTGGTGACCTGGAGACATCTAGTTGATGGGCTATAAAAGCATTACACAGCAGGCAACAGCATACAATTGAGTTCACTGGCTGTTTTCCCCTAAAATCAAATCCCCTTGAGGTATACATCGGATTTCCCCATCTTCCCGCATTACCCACCAAGTATATCCAGGTCCCTGAGCAAAAGCAATCCCACGAGTGGGTTTGCCTTTACCTGAAGCAGGAATTACCCAGACTGTCTTCCCCAGCAAATTCTTCATATGCACCACGGGAACTTTGTCCCCCTCTACAATATGTAAAAGTTCTGACTGGGCTGGGCCAGCCCTGTTGGCAGATCCTCTGGTGTTGACCAACCAGGTGGCCTTTGGTAAGTGTGTATCCCAATGCTTGAAAGTTCCCCCACCCATTGCTCTCAGTGTAGTTTTTAACAGCCCATTGTACCGTTCGATTTTCCCAGAGGCTGGTGCATGGTAGGGGATGTGATATACCCACTCAATGCCATGCTCTTTGGCCCAAATATCTATAAGGTTATTCCGGAAATGAGTCCCATTGTCTGACTCAATTCTCTCTGGGGTGCCGTGTCGCCACAAAATCTGTTTCTCAAGGCCCAGGATGGTGTTCCGGGCAGTGGCATGGGGCACGGCGTATGTTTCCAGCCACCCGGTGGTTGCTTCCACCATGGTAAGCGCATGGCGCTTGCCTTGGCGGGTTGGTGGCAGTGTGATATAGTCAATCTGCCAGGCCTCCCCATATTTATACTTCAACCATCGTCCTCCATACCAAAGAGGCTTTAACCGCTTGGCTTGTTTAATTGCAGCACATGTTTCACACTCATGAATAACCTGGGCAATAGTGTCCATTGTTAAGTCCACCCCTCGATCACGGGCCCATCTATATGTTGCATCTCTGCCCTGATGGCCTGAAGTGTCATGGGCCCACCGGGCCAAAAATAATTCACCTTTATGTTGCCAATCTAAGTCCATCTGAGCCACTTCAATCTTAGCCGCTTTATCCACTTGTTGGTTGTTCTGGTGTTCCTCAGTGGCCCGACTCTTGGGTACATGGGCATCTACATGACGTACCTTCACCACCAGGTTCTGCACCCTGGCAGCAATATCTTTCCACAGTGCAGCAGCCCAGATGGGTTTACCTCTGCGTTGCCAGTTGCTCTGCTTCCATTGCTTCAACCACCCCCACAGGGCATTTGCCACCATCCATGAGTCAGTATAGAGATAAAGTACTGGCCACTTTTCTCGTTCAGCAATGTCCAGGGCCAGCTGGATGGCTTTCACCTCGGCAAACTTGAGGCTCGATTCACCCTCTCCTTCAGCAGTTTCTGCAACTTGTCGTCCAGGACTCCATACAGCTGCCTTCCATCTCCGATGCTTTCCCACAATACGGCAGGACCCATCAGTAAACAAGGCATACTGCTTTTCCCTTTCTGACAGTTTATTATCTGGTGGGGCCTCTTCAGCGCGCATCACCTCCTCTTCTGGTGACATTCTGAAACCTTTGCCCTCTGGCCAGTCTATGATGACTTCTAGAATGCCTGGACAACTGAGATTTCCTATTCAAGTTCGTTGTGTAATTAGTGCAGCCCATTTACTCCATGTAGCATCAGTTGCATGATGTGTAGAGGAGACCCTGCCTTTGAACATCCAGCCCAGCACGGGCAACGGGGGTGCCAGGAGGAGCTGTGCTTCAGTGCCAATCACTTCCGAAGCAGCTCGAACCCCTTCATAGATCCTTTGTATCTCCGACTCCAAAAGCCGAGGGGTCGACCTCGAGTCTCCCCTGGAGCTTTCTGCCAGAGGCTCCAGGTAGGACCGTTCTCCCCAGCTGCAGTGTACAGTACATTTTTTACATCTGGTCCGGTCCGGACAGGTCCAAGGGCTACTGCTTGAACTATCTCGCGTTTAATTTGCTCAAAGGCTTGTTGCTGCTCAGGGCCCCATTTAAAATCATTCTTCTTCTGGGTCACATGATAGAGAGGGCTTACAATCAAACTGTAATTTGGGATGTGCATTCTCCAGAACCCCACTGCACCCAAGAAAGCTTGCATTTCTTTCCTATTAGTTGGTGGAGGCATTGCTGTTATCTTGTTGATCACATCTGTGGGGATCTGTCTACGTCCATCTTGCCATTTTATTCCCCAAAATTGAATCTCCTGTGCAGGTCCCTTGACCTTACTCCGTTTGATGGCAAAACCAGCTTTCAGCAGGATTTGGATTATTTTCCTCCCTTTCTCAAAGACTTCTTCCGCTGTATCGCCCCACACAATAATGTCATCAATGTATTGCAGGTGTTCTGGAGCTTGCCCCTGTTCCAGTGCAGTCTGGATCAGTCCGTGGCAAATGGTAGGGCTGTGTTTCCACCCCTGGGGCAGTCGGTTCCAAGTGAACTGGACACCCCTCCAAGTAAAAGCAAACTGTGGCCTGCACTCTGCTGCCAAAGGAATTGAGAAAAATGCATTGGCAATATCAATCGTGGCACACCAGTTGGCTGCCTTTGACTCTAGTTCATACTGAAGTTCTAGCATGTCCGGTACGGCAGCACTCAATGGTGGTGTGACTTCATTCAGGCCACGATAGCCTACTGTTAGCCTCCATTCTCCATTAGACTTTCGCACTGGCCATATGGGGCTATTAAAGGGCGAGCGGGTCCTGCTGATCACCCCCTGACTCTCCAGTCTATGGATCAGCTGATGGATGGGATGGCTTTTGCCATTCTCTCCCAGTCAGGCTGATTTCAGCCTCCAGCACAGCCAACTCTTGGGATCCTCCTGTCACTCCAGAAATATAGATGGGTTCCACCCCTTGACAGCTTGATGGCATCAGGGTACACTGTGCACCGGTATCTGCTAGAGCCTTATACTTGTGTGGGACTGATGTGCCAGGCCATCTGATCCACACAGTCCAGTAAATCCGATTGTCCCCTACCTCCACCTGGCTGGAGGCAGGGCCCCTCTAATGGTCATCACAGCGTTGGACACTTAAATCGGGGTAAAAGGGATTATTCTTCGTTATCACTGAATTGCTGAGTTGAGTACCTCGAGAGAGGACACCTTCAACACCGGAGCCGGGGGGAGATCGGGGTCCAGGAGCCTCAACTCAGAGCGACAAGAGCCACTGAGGGAGCCTCAAGTCCTCGAGAGGACCTGCCCAGGACCCCGCAGCTCAGCTGACGCGAGCAGCTGACTCACACGGGGCGGAGCCTGAAGCAGTGGCACAAACCCTGACTGGTTAAAAACCTGCCCCAGGGAGTGCGAGCGACCAGGAGCGCGGCCAACTGAGTGGGCAAACAGAGCGGGTCGAGGCAGTTTGTGCGGCAGTTTGTGCAGGCAGGTGAGCGGGATGGTGAGCACTCCTCGTATGAGCAGGGCCCAGTCAGGAAGCTCTGCTCTGGCTGCCCCGGCGGTGGCAGCGTAGGCACCCAGACAGAGCCGATGAGAGGGGAGGCTGCAGTGCAGAGCTCGGGGTGCAGAGAGTGCCTGCACTGGTCTGGTGAGGGGAGGGTGCACAATGGGCAGGGCTGCACTCGGTGCTCCCTGGTGGAGGTCCTCCTGCAGCAGGGGCTGAGCTGGGGGATGCTGTTAATAGGCTGCGAGATGTCAGGGAAGCTGAGAGGAAGCAGGAATGCTTGCTCCTGGCCCAAACTGTGCAGGGGCCTCGAGCTTCCCCTCTAGCTCATGAAGGAAAGAAGGAGGCCGTTAACCTGGGAAGCTGGGAATTAGTGACAAAAAAAAACAACAAATAAAGTTGGAAAAGGACAACCAAAAGCAAGGGGCTTCCCCCTAAATCTGTTGTCCCCAGGCAGAACTGCTTTGCTGTCCTACAGGGGGCTAATGAGAAAGAAACAGCCGGCTGATGCCCTGGTAAAGAAGATCTCTACTGGTGCTGCCAGGAAAAAGCAGCGGGTCGTAGTAGTAGGATACTCTACACTGAAAGGGACAGAAGCACTCGTCTGTCGGCCTGACCCCATCTCAAGGGAGGTGTGTTGCCTACCGGGGGCACGGATCAGGGATGTGGCAGAGAGGCTGCCTGCTCTAGTAAGTCCCACGGACTATTACCCACTCCTGGTGATACATGTGGGTGCTAGGGATATAGATAGTAGTAGCCTGGGGAACATAAAGAAGGACTACAGAGCCCTGGGAGAGGTGGTGAGGGGCTCTGGAGCTCAGACAGTCTTTTTGTCAATGCTCCAGGATACAGGGAAGGACCTAAAAAAAGCTAGGAGGAGTGGCCAGGTTAATAAATGGTTAAAAGGGTGATGTCATAGTCAGGGGTTTGGGTGCCTTGAACACGGGACCCAAGTTTGTAGGGCAGGTCTAGTGGGGGCTGGTGGAGCTTGCCTGATGGTAAGGAAGGGAAAGAGCAGTTTTGGTAGGAGGCTTGCCAGACTGGTCAAGGAGGCTTTAAACTAGATGTGTTGGGGGAGGGGGGCATCATTCCATCCCAACACACCCAGTCAGTTGCCAGCATATATAATAATAAATGCTCGCAGCAATGTAGAGATATCCCAGCCGCTCCAGCCAATGAGCCGGCTTCATTTGGAGCTCGGCTCAGATGCCTCTATACAAACACCTGTAGTATGGGGAACAAACAAGAGGAATTAGAGATGTGTGCACGTCTACGGGGGTATGATATAATAGGCATCACAGAAACATGGTGGGATGGCTCCTATGACTGCAGTGTTGGAGTGGAAGGTTACAGGCTCTTTAGAAAAGACAGGCCCGGCAGGGAGGGAGGGGGGGTTGCCCTTTATGTTAGGGATAGGCTGGAGAGTATGGAACTGTGTCTGGGGACAGGTGAGCAGTCCACAGAGAGTTTGTGGGTCAGGGTTAAAGGGAATATAGCTATGGGAGACATTACTGTGGGGATCTGTTACAGACCGCCTGATCAAGGAGAACCTGCGGATGAAGCACTCCATAAGACAGATACGAAAAGCCTCATGCTCACAGGCCCTTGTTCTCATGGGGGACTTCAACCACCCTGACATCTGTTGGAAGGACGGTATGGCCTGGCATAAGCAGTCCAGGAGGTTCTTCAATTCTGTGGAAGACAACTTCCTTCTGCAAGTAATAGAGGAGACGACAAGGAGAGGTGCCATGCTTGACCTCATTGGAAATGTGACGCTCCAGGGCAGCCTTGGATGCAGTGATCACAAGATGGTCAAATTTGAGATCCTCAGGACAGTGAGAAGAGAGTGCAGCAAGCTCACTGCCCTGGACTTCAAAAGAGCAGACTTTGGCCTCTTCAGGAACCTGCTTAGGAAGGTTCCATGGGATCCAGCCCTAGAGGGCAGAGGGGCCCAAGACTGTTGGTTGATATTCAAGGATCACCTGCTACAAGCTCAGGAGTGTTGCATCCCAACCAGAAGGAAGTGCAGCAGGAGGTCCAGGATAAGGAGCTCCTGAGGAAAATTCAATTGAAAAAAGAGGCTTATAATAACTGGAAGCAAGGACAGGTGGCATGGGAAGAGTACAGGGATATTGTTTGAGAAGCTAGGGACCAGGTTAGGAAAGCTAAGGCCCAGTTAGAATTAAACTTGGCTAGGGGTATTAAGGAAAACAGGAAGGGATTCTACAGGTACATAGCAAATAAAAAACAGACTTGGGAGAAGTAGGCTTCCTCAGGAAGCTCTCGGGAAAACTGTGCAACACAGGACTTGGAGAAGGCTGAGGTTCTGAATGACTTCTTTGCCTCGGACTGGCAAAGGCTCTGACCACACCACCCAAGTCTTGGAAGGCAGATGCAGGGACTGTGAGAATGAAGACCTTGGGCCCACTGTAGGAGAGGAACTGGTTCGAGACCATCTTAAAAATCTGAACATGCACATGTCCATGGGTACCGATGTAATCCATCTGTGGGTCCTGAAGGAGCTGGCAAATGAAGTTACGAAGCTGCTGGCCACCATATTTGAGAAATCCTGGCAGTCAGGTGAAGTTCCCCAATGACTGGAAAAAGGGAAATATAACCCCCATTTTCAAGAAGGGGAAAATGGATGACCCGGGGAATTACAGAGCAGTCAGTCTCACCTCTGTGCCTGGCAAAATCTGGGAGCAGATTCTCCTGGCAGGCATGCTAAGGCACATGAAAATCAAAAAGGTGCTTGGTGACAGCCAGCGTGGCTTCACTAAGGGGAAATCCTGCCTGACCAATTTGGTGGCCTTCTATGATGGGGCTACAGAACTGATGGACAGGGGTAGAGCAGTTGATGTCATCTACCTGGACTTGTGTAAAGTGTTCGACACTGTCCCACATGACATCCTTGTCTCTAAATTGGAGAGACATCAATTTGATGGATGGACCACTCAGTGGATAAACCAAAATCAGAACTGTCTGGATGGCCGCACACAAAGAGTTGTGGTCAATGGCTCAAAGTCCAGCTGGAGACCAAGAACGAGTGGGGTCCCTCAGGGACAGTCGGGAGCGGTCTTGTTCAACATCTTTGTCGCTGCCATGGACAGTGGGATTGAGCGCGCCCTCAGCAAGTTTGCCGATGACACCGAGCTGTGTGGTTCGGGTGATACGCTGGAGGGAAGGAATGCCATCCAGAGGGACCTTTACAAGCTTGTGAGGTGGGCTGATGCCAACCTCGTGAAGTTTAATCGTGCCAAGTGCAAGGTCCTACACCTGGGTCAGAGCAATTCCAGGCACAGCTACAGGTTGGGCAGAGAAGAGATTCAGAGCAGCCCTGCAGAGAAGGACTTGGGGGTGCTGGTTGATGAGAAAATGAACATGAGCCGGCTTCAGTGTGCGCTTGCAGCCCAGAAAGCAACCGTATCCTGGGCTGCATCCAAAGGAGCGTGACCAGCAGGTCGAAGGAGGTGATCCTGCCCCTCTACTCTGCTCTTGTGAGACCTCACCTGGAGCACTGTGTGCAGTTCCAGTGTCCTCGACATAAAAAGGACATGGAACTGTTGGAACAAGTCCAGAGAAGGGCCACGAGGTTGATCAGGGGACTGGAGCACCTCCCGTATGAAGTTAGGCTGAGGAAGTTGGGGCTGTTAAGCCTGGAGAAGAGAAGGCTGCATGGAGACCTCAGAGAAGCCTTCCAGTATCTGAAGGGAGGCTAAAAGGATGCTGGGCAGGGACTCTTCATTAGGGACTGTAGTGACAGGACAAGGGGTAACGGGTTCAAACTTAAACAGGGGAAGTTTAGACTGGATCTAAGGAGGAAATTCTTTCCTGTGAGGGTGGTGAGGAACTGGAATGGGTTCCCCAGGGAAGTTGTGAATGCTCCATCCCTGGCAGTGTTCAAGGCCAGGTTGGATGAGGCCTTGGGTGATATGGTTTAGTGTGAGGTGTCCCTGCCCACGGCAGGGGCGCTGGAACAAGATGATCTTAAGGTCCTTTCCAACCCTAGCGATTCTATGATTCTCTGTTTCTATGAGGATTTGTCCCAGAGGCTGTGAAGCCTCCACCCATGGGCATGTTCAGAAGCTGCCTGAATGAGGCCAGGAGCAACCTGATGTGACCATGACTAGCATGACCATGACTAGTCACTGATGTGACTATGACCAGCAGGCCATAGTTATTGGTCACAAAGGACATCTAGGAGGTCTCTGTTCCTATGACTGGCAAATTATACACATAAACATATATGTATATGTCTGTATATATATAAAAACACAATATTAAATGCGTCCTAAACTCTATATTTATATATAACACAATATATTCTTGTGTTAAACGTCAACACCAGTGGCCTGAGCCTTCAAGAATTCATTTAAATAAGTATCAGCTCTTCAATAGCACACCTGAGACAGCACCCTGGTGTTTTGTGTCTAAATGGTGCTAAATGAAAGTAGTTCCCACAAAAAGGAGGCTCATCCTTGAGGTAAGGCACTGACCACTGTCTCCAGTGCCTGGTGATACTTGTTCATCCCAAACGAGCTTGAAGACCTGAGGGAAGGACCAAAGGTTCAATACAGCTCTGGTACCCCCTGCAGTTCTGATACAGTTTTGGTGTCTACAGAATCTTAGAATCATAGAATAGTTAGGGTTGGAAAGGACCTTAAGATCATCCAGTTCCAACCCCCCGGACATTGGTAGGGACACCTCACATTAACCATGTCACCCAAGGCTCTATCCAACCTAGCCTTGAACACTGCCCAGGATAGAACATTCACAACTTCCCTGGGCAACCCATTCCAGTGCCTCACCACCCTCACAGGAAGGAATTTCTTCCGTATATCCAACCTAAACTTCCCCTCTTTAAGGTTTAACCTGTTGCCCTTGACCTATCACTACAGTCCTAATGAAGAGTCCATTCCCAGCATCCCTATAACTCCCTTTTCAGATACTGAAGGCTGCTCTGAGGTCTCCACGCAGCCTTCTCTTCTCCAGGCTGAACAGCCCCAACTTCCTCAGCCTTTCTTCATACGGGAGGTGCTCCAGTCCCCTGATCATCCTCGTGGCCTCCTCTGGACTTGTTCCAACAGTTCCATGTCCTTTTTATGCTGAGGACACCAGAACTGCACACAATGCTCCAGGTGAGGTCTCACAAGAGCAGAGCAGAGGGGCAGGATCACCTCCTTCAACCTGCTGGTCACGCTCCTTTTGATGCAGCCCAAGATACGGTTGGTTTCTGTGCTGCAAGCACACACTGCCAGCCCATGTTCATTTTCTCATCACCCAGCACCCCCAAGTCCTTCTCTGCAGGGAACATAAGAAGGCCATGGAGCTGCTGGAGTAAGTCCAGAGGAGGCCACGAGGATGCTCAGGGGCTGGAGCAGCTCCCGTATGGCTCCAGGCTGAGAACACTGGGGCTGTTGAGCCTGGAGAAGAGAAGCTGCTTGGAGACCTCAGAGCAGCTTCCAGTGTCATCTTTTCCTTTTTGGATGCTCAGTACCAGGTCTGTGCTTTGTGGATTTGACCATGTCATATCCCCTTCTGTATGTCGTCACATTATTGAGGAGGAAGATCCTCTAAATGAAACAGTAGATGGAGGGTTTTTAACATTTAATCCAAACACACAATTTCTGTTTAATGAACTGTACAATTGCTGGAAGAACATGTACTTGTATAATGACAAACCGAATAAATATGTGGTTTTAAATAAGCACCTTTGGAAACCATGGTCTTCTGCAAAGAACTGTGATGAATAATGAATGAATGTCGACAGCAACCAGTCAAAATCTAATTTAAATTGGTGTGAAGTGAAATGCTCAGTTTATAAGCTTTTAATCAAAGTTTCTGCTGGAGTTTTCATGAAAAATAGAGACATTTGGACAATTCCCTCAAGAAAAGAGAACAACATGTGAAGCAACTTATTCAGATAGAATAAGAGAGGGACTCTTCATCAGGGCCTGTAGGGACAGGACAAGGGGAATGGCTTGAACCTGCCAGAGGGGAGACTGAGATGAGCTCTTAGGCAGAAGCTCTTCCCTGTGAGGGTGCTGAGGCGCTGGCACAGGGTGCCCAGAGAAGCTGTGGCTGCCCCATCCCTGGCAGTGTTCAAGGCCAGGTTGGACACAGGGGCTTGGAGCAAGCTTCCCTAGTACAAGGTGTCCCTGCCCGTGGCAGGGGTTGGAACTGGAGGGGCTTTAAGGTCCCTTCCAACACAAACCAGGCTGCACTTCTAAGAAATAAAGCTGTCAGTCTCTTGAAGTCAAAGCCCTTGTGGGAAATGGGGACAAGTCATATCTGAGCTTCTGCTTTGCTGTGAATTTAAGTAGGGTTGTAAAAAACCTGAGTGCTGTCAGGAGGGAGGATTTGGGGTCCTCCTCCCCCCTGAAAAGCCAAGGTTCTGCTGGGCTGGGTCCCCTGACAAAGCTGATAGAGCAAGTGCAGTACCCAGCCATCTGCATCTGGGACTTCAAGCTGCATTATTCACCCTGCACAAGTGCACCCAGGCATTCTTAGTGGCCTTTTTTGCCTTCATGTAGTTCCTTTAAATAATCTTTGAATTACATATTTTTCTTCTTTCCAGAATTTGATTGAGAGTTATTTCTCTCTCTCTGTTATATTGATTTTCCCACTTCACAAGCCTTGGTTTTAGCCCAGTACCCAATGGGGAAGAAACACATTCAAAACCACTCAGAAATCATTTTCTACCCTCCTCCAGTCCATCTCCTGGATTGCAGTCTGTTGCTTTCTAGCAGAAAACAAGGTTTGCATTGAAAACATTTAAAGCCACCTGTGTACTTCTCCTTCTTCCTTCCCCACACTTTCATAGCTCGGTTTTCTCCCGTTTGCTCCATCCTTTGTGTTTTCTAAATGTCTGGGACAAGGTTATCAGTTAATTTTTCTACCAAGGGTTTTATAATATCTCTTCATGTAGGAGAAGCATTCAGGACACACCGGCACTCAGGATTCTTCAGATGAAGGCTGGGAAATCTGAGTTCATCCTGATATATCCTCAAAGCAGCCATGTTTTGAGACAATGCTTTGGACCTAAGTGTTGTACAATCACTAGTGAAGTGTATGGAAATAAAGCTGTCTTTTGGAAACTAATCCCCATGCTTTTGTTGTGTGAGGATGCTTTGTTGTGTTTGTTTTCAGCTCCCTTCAATGCAATATTAGATGATCTCTGTGGATGTAAAGGGCTTCCCCAAGGAAACACTGAAAGGAAGAGGTGTGTGATAGATGGGGAAATACAAAGCAAACTGTCCTGGGCCTGTCTTCCTGGGTAGGTCTCTGCAGGAGAACTGGTCTTGGAGGTGTTGATGCAGCCAGAAGGAGTTTGGGGAGAGAGGACTTGAGAGGTTGTTTTGCTGATCAAGTCAAACTAATTATCCGATGGAGGAGGGTCCTTTGGGAGAACAGTTTGCACAACACAAGCCTCTGAGCTAATGCCTCCTGTGAGATAAAACCCCTCCACCAGCCAGCCTGGAGCATCCTGCTCCCAGGCATCTCTCCTTCAACCCATCGCATGAGCTCCAGGACGAGCTGCAGGCACTGCATCCACCACCACCTTCCTCTTTAACCAAGCAGGTACAAAAGGGTTTGATGGGTGGTGGGTCCAGTTTGACCCTGGTCATGCTGCCTCTCACATGCTTGATGGCATGTTATATTTCACTCTTCTTCAGGGACTGTATTGATAGGGCAAGGGGTGAAGGGTTTAAACTGAAACAGGAAAATTCAGGTTGGAAATAAGGAAGAAGTTCTTCCCTGTGAGGGTGCTGAGGCGCTGGCACAGGGTGCCCAGAGAAGCTGTGGCTGCCCCATCCCTGGCAGTGTTCAAGGCCAGGTTGGACACAGGGGCTTGGAGCAAGCTGCTCTAGTGGAAGGTGTGCCTTTCCATGGCAGGGTGTGGAGCTGTGTGATCTTTAATTTCCCTTCAACCCAAACCATTCTATGATAACCCATGGTGTGAATAAAAGTGCCCTAGTATGCCTAGTAGGTTTGCTTCAAAAACACCAATGTTCCTGACCCCATCTACAACTGATTTAGTGATATTTTAGCATGAGAATATCCAAGCTAAAGCCTTACAATTTTGGTTTATATATGGCATATTTTGTGTTTTACACCCTTAGGTGGATATTTGGGTTGGTCATAGGAAGCTCACTGCAACCACAGCAAAGCTCTGCTGGAGCCAAGTCCACTGCTTTCCCTTAACTTTATGCAGGGTGGGGGTTCTTCAAAAGCAGATAAACTTAGAACTTAAAACAAATTTCAAGTACATGGCTTTGTGTGGTGTTGAAAAGGATGCAGCACAAGTAATGAATCTACAGAAGAGAATTGATCCACTCTGAAAAATACAAAAAAGGGAGAAAAATAATCCTTAAAATTCCCAGAAATCAATGAAGAAAATACAACATCTTTTCTGTTTTCCAAATTTTGTGATGTACTTATTTGGTTTTATTGTCTTATGTTTGGATAGACATGATGTTTCTCAGTGTTTCATTAGTGATGTGTATATCAATCATTGTAGAATTATTCTCTTTTAATTTCACGCTGTGTAATGAGCTCCTTCACCTCTTTGACTTCAGATCTTTGGCTACACACAGAAGTACACCATTACAAATACACCATTTTCCATTGCATTTACTTTATGGATTAAATTCGAACTAAACTTCCACATTATTTCTCTCTAAGGGATGTATTTCAGTGATTCCTTTCATTTCAATCCAAATCCATCAACTTGTTGAAATGACGGATACAGGAAACCTCACGGCTCTCTCCGGCTTCATCCTCTTGGGTTTCTCTGATGCCCCAGCGCTACAAACCACCATCTTCACAGTCTTCTTATCCCTCTATGTTTTCATGGTGCTGGGGAACCTGACGATGATCCTGCTGATCAACACTGACCCCCACCTCCACATCCCCATGTACTTCTTCCTGAGCCACTTATCTTGCATGGATGTTTGCCTTTCCTCTGCTATCATCCCAAAAGCTCTGGAGACCTTCCTGCTGGGGAGAAGCCACATCTCCTTTTGGGGTTGCTTTGCCCAGATGTATATTTTCCTGGCTCTGGCTATCTGTGAGTGCTTCCTCCTTGGGGTAATGGCT
>NW_026913124.1:0-12215 GCF_034315485.1 Pezoporus occidentalis | reverse complement strand
GCTGTGGGGCTATGGGGAGCTAGGCGCTATGGGGCTATGGGGGGGGCTATGGGGGGCTATGGGGGCTATGGGGGGCTATGGGGCTATGGGGGGTATGGGAGCTATGGGGCTATGGGGGATATGGGGGGTATGGGGGGCTATGGGGCTATGGGGCGCTATGGGGCTATGGGGGGCTATGGGGTTATGGGGTTATGGGGGGCTATGGGGGGCTATGGGGGCTATGGGGGGCTATGGGGGGCTATGGGGCGCTATGGGGCTATGGGGCTATGGGAGCTATGGGGAGCTATGGGGAGCTATGGGGTGCTATGGGGTGCTATGGGGGGGGAGCTATGGGGTGGGAGCTACGGGGGGAGCTATGGGGTGGGGAGCTATGGGGCTATAGGGAGCTATGGGGTGGGAGATATGGGGTGGGAGCTATGGGGCTATGGGGCTATGGGGAGCTATGGGGCTATGGGGAGCTATGGGGAGCTATGGGGTGGGGAGCTATGGGGTGGGAGCTATGGGGTGGGAGCTATGGGGCTATAGGGAGCTATGGGGTGGGAGCTATGGGGTGGGAGCTATGGGGCTATGGGGAGGGAGCTATGGGGCTATGGGGTGGGAGCTATGGGGTGGGGAGCTATGGGGCGGGCTATGGGGCGGGGGGCTGGGGGGTGGGGAGCTATGGGGTGGGAGCTATGGGGCAGGGCCGGGGGTCCCATTGGGCGGGCTATGGGGCGGGGAGCTGGGGGGTGGGGAGCTATGGGGGGAGCTATGGGGTAGGGAGGTATGGGGTGGGAGCTATGGGGCAGAGCTCTGGGTGCCATTGTCCTGCTACGGGTCTGCCCCCCAAGTTCCCCACTATGTGTCTGCCCCCCAAGTTCCCCGCTATGGGTCTGCCCCCCCCGCTGTGTGTCCCGCTATGGGTCTGCCCCCCCGCTGTGGCTCCCGCTATGGGTCTGCCCCCCCACTGTGGGTCCTGCTATGGGGCTGCCCCCCAAGTTCCCCGCTATGGGTCTGCCCCCCCACTGTGGGTCCTGCTATGGGGCTGCCCCCCAAGTTCCCCGCTATGGGTCTGCCCCCCTGCTGTGTGTCCCCGCTATGTGTCTGCCCCCCAAGTTCCCCTCTCGGTGTCCCTGCTATGGGGCTGCCCCCCAGCTGTGTGTCCCGCTATGGGTCTGCCCCCCCCCCCGCTATGGGGCTGCCCCCCTCGGTCCCCTCTCCATGTCCCCGCTATGGGTCTGCCCCCCAAGTTCCCCGCTATGTGTCTGCCCCCCAAGTTCCCCTCTCCATGTCCCCGCTATGGGTCTGCCCACAAAGTTCCCCGCTATGGGTCTGCCCCCCAAGGTCCCCGCTATGGGTCTGCCCCCCAAGCTCCCTGCTATGGGGCTGCCCCCCAAGTTCCCCGCTATGGGGCTGCCCCCCCCCGCTATGGGTCTGCCCCCCAAGTTCCCCTCTCCGTGTCCCCGCTATGGGTCTGCCCCCCAAGTTCCCCGCTATGTGTCCGCCCCCCCCCGCTATGGGTCTGCCCCCCAAGTTCCCCTCTCCGTGTCCCCGCTATGGGGCTGCCCCCCAAGTTCCCCGCTATGGGGCTGCCCCCCAAGTGACCTGCTCGGCGTAGAGGTCGTCGCGGTCGTGCATGTGCTGGTGCTTGCCCAGGTCCGTGGTGATCTCCCCCACCTCGGTGTAGAACTGCACGTCCGTGTGGCGCTTCTTGCCAAAGAGGATGGCGTTCTGGGGGGCGGACCCATAGCGGACCCATAGCGAACAATGGGGGTGGGGTCGGACCCATAGGAACCAATGGGGGTGGGTTTGGACCCATAGAATCCAACCCCATTGACCCCAATTGCCCCATTGACCCCACATCGACCCAACCCCATTGGCCCCATTGACCCCATTGAAGACCCAACCCAACCCCATTGACCCAACCCAACCCCATTGAAGACCCAACCCAACCCCATTGACTCCATTGACCCAACCCACCCCACATCACCCAACCCAACCCCAACCCCCCATTTGAAGACCCCCCAACCCAACCCCATTGACCCCCCTCCCTCATTGACCCCATGAAGCCCAACCCAACCCCATTGACCCCACCCATCGACCCAACCCCATTGACCCCCATTGACCCCCATTGACCCAACCATTGACCCCATTGAAGACCCAACCCAACCCCATTGACCCCACTGAAGACCCAACCCAACCCCATTGGCCCCATTGACCCCCATTGACCCCAATGGCCCCATTGACCCCACATCGACCCAACCAAACCCCATTGACCCCATTGAAGACCCAACCGAGCCCCATTGACCCAACTCAACCCCATTGACCCCATTGACCCCCATTGACCCCATTGAAGACCCAACCCAACCCCAATGACTCCATTGACCCCCATTGACCCCACATCGACCCAACCCAACCCCATTGACCCCCATTGACCCCATTGAAGACCCAACCCAACCCCATCGACCCAACCCCATTGAAGACCCAACCCAACCCCATTGACCCCATTGAAGACCCAACCCAACCCCATTGACCCCATTGAAGACCCAACCCAACCCCATTGACCCAACCCAACCCCATTGACCCCATTGACCCCCATTGACCCCATTGAAGACCCAACCCAACCCCATTGACCCCATTGAAGACCCAACCCAGCCCCATTGACCCAACCCAACCCCATTGACCCCCATTGACCCCCATTAACCCCACTGAAGACCCACCCCCCTTGCCCCCCCCTCCCCCCCGCCGTGGGTCCAGCCCCACGGCGCCGTGGGGCGCACCTTGAGGTGGAAGTGCAGCACGATGATCATCTCGCCGTCGCAGGGCTGGAAGAGCGCGTGCTTCACGTTGTTGTACAGGATGTCCACCTTGTCGCCCCGCACCGACGTGAAGCGGAAGCCTGGGGGGCAATCGGCGACGTGGGGCTCCCAGACCCATAGGGACCAATGGGGAAGGTCCCGGACCCATAGGGACCAATGGGGAAGGTCCCGGACCCATAGAACCCAATGGAGATGATCCCAGCCCCATAGAACCCAATGGAGATCCCACCATTGACCCCATTATGGAGAACCCATCGGCCCCATGGAGCCCATTATGGAGGTTCCAGCCCCATAGAACGCAATGGAGAAGGTCCTGGCCCCATAGAACCCCATGGAGATGATCCCGGCCCCATAGAATCCAATGGAGAAGATCCCAGCCCCATAGAACGCAATGGAGAAGGTCCCGGCCCCATAGAACCCAATGGAGAAGGTCCTGGCCCCATGGAGCCCATTATGGAGGTCCCAGCCCCATTGAGTCCATTATGGAGGTCCCAGCCCCATAGAATCCAATGGAGAAGGTCCCAGCCCCATAGAACCCCTAGGGCACCCCCCCCAGCCCCATAGATTCTATGGGTCAGCCCCCTAGAGCACCCCCCCAGCCCCATAGATCCCATGGGTCAGCCCCCTAGAGCACCCCCCCAGCCCATTTGATTCGTTTGGTCATCCCCCATGCGCACTCCCCCAGCCCCATAGATTCTATGGGCAGCCCCCTAGCCCCCATAGACCCCCTAGGACAGCCCCCTAGGGCACCCCCCCAGCCCCATAGATTCTATGGGTCAGCCCCCTAGAGCACCCCCCCCCAGCCCCATAGATTCTATGGGTCAGCCCCCTAGAGCACGCCCCCAGCCCCATAAACCCCCCTAGAGCACCCTCCCAGCCCCACAGATCCCATGGGTCAGCCCCCTAGAGCACCCCCCCAGCCCCATAGATTCTATGGGGCAGCCCCCTAGAGCACCCCCCCAGCCCCATAGATTCTATGGGTCAGCCCCCTAGGGCACCCCCCCAGCCCCATAGACCCCCCTAAGGCACCCTCCCAGCACCATAGATTCTATGGGTCAGCCCCCTAGGCACCCCCCCCAGCCCCATAGATCCTCTGGGGCAGCCCCCTAGAGCACCCCCCCAGCCCCATAGATTCTATGGGTCAGCCCCCTAGGGCACCCCCCCCAGCTCCACAGATCCTATGGGTCAGCCCCATAGGGCCCCCCCCCAGCCCCATAGACCCCCCTAAGGCACCCTCCCAGCCCCACAGATCCCATGGGTCAGCCCCCTAGAGCACCCCCCCAGCCCCATAGATCCTATGGGTCAGCCCCCTAGAGCACCCCCCCAGCCCCATAGATTCTATGGGTCAGCCCCCTAGAGCACCCCCCCAGCCCCATAGATCCCATGGGTCAGCCCCCTAGGGCATCCCCCCAGCCCCATAGATCCCATGGGTCAGCCCCCTAGAGCACCCCCCCAGCCCCATAGATTCCCTATGGGGCAGCCCCCTGGGCACCCCAGCCCCATAGATTCCCTATGGGCAGCCCCATAGGGTCCCCCCTCAGCCCCATAGACCCCCCTAAGGCACCCTCCCAGCCCCATAGATCCTATGGGTCAGCCCCCTAGAGCACCCCCCCTGCCCCATAGATTCTATGGGTCAGCCCCCTAGAGCACCCCCGCAGCCCCATAGATCCCATGGGGCAGCCCCCAGGGCAACCCCCCCAGCCCCACAGATCCCATGGGTCAGCCCCCTAGGGCACCCCCCCAGCCCCATAGATTCTATGGGGCAGCCCCCTTGGGCACCCCACCCCATAGACCCCCTAGGGCAGCCCCATAGGGCACCCCCCCAGCCCCATAGACCCCCCTAGGGCACCCCCCCAGCCCCACAGATCCTATGGGGCAGCCCCCTTGGGCACCCCACCCCATAGACCCCCTAGGGCAGCCCCATAGGGCCCCCCCTCAGCCCCATAGACCCCCCTAAGGCACCCCCCCAGCCCCATAGATCCCATGGGTCAGCCCCCTAGAGCACCCCCCCCAGCCCCATAGATGCTATGGGGCAGTCCCCTAAGGCACCCTCCCAGCCCCATAGATCCCATGGGTCAGCCCCCTAGAGCACCCCCCCAGCCCCACAGATCCCATGGGTCAGCCCCCTAGAGCACCCCCCCTGCCCCATAGACCCCCCTAAGGCACCCCCGCAGCCCCATAGATCCCATGGGGCAGCCCCCTAGGGCACCCCCCCAGCCCCATAGATGCTATGGGTCAGCCCCCTAGAGCACCCCCCCAGCCCCATAGACCCCCCTAAGGCACCCTCCCAGCCCCATAGATCCCATGGGTCAGCCCCCTAAGGCACCCCCCCAGCCCCATAGATGCTATGGGGCTGCCCCCTAGAGCACCCCCCCTGCCCCATAGACCCCCCTAAGGCACCCCCGCAGCCCCATAGATCCCATGGGGCAGCCCCCTAGAGCACCCCCCCAGCCCCATAGATCCCATGGGTCAGCCCCCTAGAGCACCCCCCCTGCCCCATAGATTCTATGGGGCAGCCCCACCGTTGACGTGGGCCTCGAGGGCGCCCTGCATCCTCTTCTGGGCGATGTTGGGCCGGATGTAGAGGTCCTTGAGCTTGGGGTTGCTGCGGTTGAGGTTGATGACGAGCGAGTCCTGCTTCACGATGCCCTATGGGGCAGGCAGGGGGCGCTATGGGGCGCTATGGGGCGCTATGGGGGGTCTATGGGGGGGCTATGGGGTGTCTATGGGGGGCTATGGGGGTCTATGGGGCGCTATGGGGGGCTATGGGGAGTCTATGGGGGGCTATGGGGTGTCTATGGGGGTCTATGAGGGGTCTGCGGGGGTCTATGGGGCAGATATAGGGGTCTATGGGGGTCTATGGGGGTCTATGGGGGTCTATGGGGGGCTATGAGGGTCTATGGGGGGCCTATGGGGTGCTGCCCCACACTTGCCCCACCCCTGCCCCATAGCTGCCCCACACCTGCCCCACATCTTCCCCATACCTGCCCTACACTTGCCCCACACCTGCCCCACACTTGCCCCAAACTTTCCCCATACCTGCCCCACACCTGCCCCATAGCTGACCCACACCTGCCTTAGAGCTGACCCCACCCCTGCCCCACAGTTGCCCCACACCTTCCGCATACCTGCCCTACACTTGCCCCACACTTTCCCCACAGCTGCCCCACACTTACCCCACACCTGCCCTAGAGCTGACCCCACACCTGCCCCACACCCGTCCCACACCTGCCCCATAGCTGACCCCATAAGTGCCCCACACTTTCCCCACACTTTCCCCACACCTGCCCCATAGCTGCCCCACACCTCCCGCATAGCTGACCCCACACCTGCCCCACACCTGCCCCATAGCTGCCCCACACCTCCCCCATAGCTGACCCCACACCTGCCCCACACCTGCCCCATAGCTGCCCCACACCTCCCCCATAGCTGACCACACCCCTACCCCACACCTGCCCCACACCTCCCCCATAGCTGACCCCACACCTGCCCCACACTTGACCCACAGCTGCCCCACACCTTCCCCACACTTTCCCCACCCCTGCCCCACACCTGCCCCAGACTTTCCCCACCCCTGCCCCATAGCTGACCCACACCTGCCCCATAGCTGCCCCACACCTCCCCCACCCCTGCCCCACACCTTCCCCATGCTTTCCCCACCCCTGCCCCATAGCTGCCCCACACCTGCCCACATAGCTGACTCCACACCTGCCCCACACTTTCCCCACACCTGCCCCACAGCTGCCCCACCCCCGCTCACCTCCTTCTCCTTCTCCTCGGCCTCCCGCGTCTTGTAGCGCTTCTGCACCTCCTTGATGGAGCGGAACGCGTTCTGCAGGTTCAGCGCGGGCACGGCCGCCTCCCCCGGGCTCTTCAGGTTCGACGCCCTATAGGTGCTATGGGGCAGGAGCTATGGGTCAGCCCCTATGGGGCGGGAGCTATGGGGCAGGAGCTATGGGGCGGGAGCTATGGGGCAGGAGCTATGGGGCAGGAGCTATGGGTCAGGATCTATGGGGCAGAATCTATGGGGCAGGAGCTATGGGTCAGCCCCTATGGGGCGCTATGGGGCGGGAGCTATGGGGCGGGAGCTATGGGTTGCGATGGAGCGGGAGCTATGGGGCGGGAGCTATGGGTCAGGATCTATGGGGCGGGATCTATGGGGCGGGAGCTATGGGGCGGGAGCTATGGGGCTATGGGGCAGGAGCTATGGGGCGGGAGCTATGGGGCAGGAGCTATGGGTCAGGCCCTATGGGGCAGGAGCTATGGGGCGGGAGCTATGGGTTGCGATGGAGCGGGAGCTATGGAGCGGGAGCTATGAGGCAGACACTATAGAGCAGGATCTATGGGGCGGGAGCTATGGGGCAGGAGCTATGGGGCAGGAGCTATGGGGCGGGAGCTATGGGGCAGGATCTATGGGGCAGGAGCTATGGGGCAGGAGCTATGGGGCAGGAGCTATGGGGCAGGATCTATGGGGCGGGAGCTATGGGTTGCGATGGAGCGGGAGCTATGGGGCGGGAGCTATGGGGCGGGAGCTATGGGGCAGGAGCTATGGGCAGGCGTTCTGCAGGTTCAGCGCGGGCACGGCCGCCTCCCCCGGGCTCTTCAGGTTCGACGCCCTATAGGTGCTATGGGGCAGGAGCTATGGGTCAGCCCCTATGGGGCAGGAGCTATGGGGCAGGATCTATGGGGCAGGAGCTATGGGGCGGGAGCTATGGGGCGGGAGCTATGGGGCAGGAGCTATGGGTCAGGATCTATGGGGCAGGATCTATGGGGCAGGAGCTATGGGTCAGGATCTATGGGGCAGGATCTATGGGGCAGGAGCTATGGGGCGGGAGCTATGGGGCAGGAGCTATGGGGCGGGAGCTATGGGGCAGGAGCTATGGGTCAGGATCTATGGGGCAGGAGCTATGGGGCAGGATCTATGGGGCAGGATCTATGGGGCAGGAGCTATGGGGCGGGAGCTATGGGCAGGCGTTCTGCAGGTTCAGCGTGGGCACGGCCGCCTCCCCCGGGCTCTTCAGGTTCGACGCCCTATAGGTGCATTGGGGCAGGAGCTATGGGTCAGCCCCTATGGGTCAGGAGCTATGGGGCAGGAGCTATGGGGCGGGAGCTATGGGTCAGCCCCTATGGGGCGCTATGGGGCAGGAGCTATGGGGCGGGAGCTATGGGGCAGGAGCTACGGGCAGGCGTTCTGCAGGTTCAGCGCGGGCACGGCCGCCTCCCCCGGGCTCTTCAGGTTCGACGCCCTATAGGTGCTATGGGGCAGGAGCTATGGGTCAGCCCCTATGGGGCAGGAGCTATGGGGCGGGAGCTATGGGGCGGGAGCTATGGGGCGGGAGCTATGGGGCGGGAGCTATGGGGCAGGAGCTATGGGGCAGCAGCTATGGGTCAGCCCCTATGTGGCAGGAGCTATGGGGCAGGAGCTATGGGTCAGCCCCTATGGGGCGGGATCTATGGGGCAGGAGCTATGGGGCAGGAGCTATGGGGCGGGAGCTATGGGGCGGGAGCTATGGGCAGGCGTTCTGCAGGTTCAGCGCGGGCACGGCCGCCTCCCCCGGGCTCTTCAGGTTCGACGCCCTATAGGTGCTATGGGGCAGGAGCTATGGGTCAGGATCTATGGGGCGGGAGCTATGGGGCGGGAGCTATGGGGCGGGATCTATGGGGCGGGAGCTATGGGGCGGGAGCTATGGGGCAGGAGCTATGGGGCAGGAGCTATGGGGCGGGAGCTATGGGGCAGGAGCTATGGGGCGGGAGCTATGGGCAGGCGTTCTGCAGGTTCAGCGCGGGCACGGCCGCCTCCCCCGGGCTCTTCAGGTTCGACGCCCTATAGGTGCTATGGGGCAGGAGCTATGGGTCAGCCCCTATGGGGCAGGAGCTATGGGGCAGGATCTATGGGGCAGGAGCTATGGGGCGGGAGCTATGGGGCGGGAGCTATGGGGCGGGAGCTATGGGTCAGCCCCTATGGGGCGGGCTAGGGGCTATGGGGCGGGAGCTATGGGGCAGGAGCTATGGGGCGGGAGCTATGGGTCAGCCCCTATGGGGCGGGAGCTATGGGTCAGGATCTATGGGGCGGGAGCTATGGGGCGGGAGCTATGGGTTGCGATGGAGCGGGAGCTATGGAGCGGGAGCTATGAGGCAGACACTATAGAGCAGGATCTATGGGGCAGGATCTATGGGGTGGGATCTATGGGGCAGGAGCTATGGGGCAGGAGCTATGGGGCGGGAGCTATGGGGCAGGAGCTATGGGGCAGGAGCTATGGGGCGGGAGCTATGGGGCGGGAGCTATGGGGCGGGAGGCGGGAGCTATGGGCAGGCGTTCTGCAGGTTCAGCGCGGGCACGGCCGCCTCCCCCGGGCTCTTCAGGTTCGACGCCCTATAGGTGCTATGGGGCAGGAGCTATGGGTCAGGCCGTATGGGGCGCTATGGGGCGGGAGCTATGGGGCGGGAGCTATGGGGCAGGAGCTATGGGACGGGAGCTATGAGGCAGGCACTATAGAGCAGGAGCTATGGGGCAGGATCTATGGGTCAGGATCTATGGGTCAGGATCTATGGGTCGCTATGGGGCAGACTCACATCTCCTTGACGAAGGTGGCCTCCGGGTTGGGGAAGAGGTTCTATGGGTCAGTGTCTATGGCTCGCTATGGGTCAGGCTCTATGGGTCGCTATGGGTCAGGATCTATGGGTCGCTATGGGGCAGACTCACATCTCCTTGACGAAGGTGGCCTCCGGGTTGGGGAAGAGGTTCTATGGGTCAGTGTCTATGGCTCGCTATGGGTCAGGATCTATGGGTCGCTATGGGTCAGTGTCTATGGGTCGCTATGGGTCAGGCTCTATGGGTCGCTATGGGTCAGGATCTATGGGTCAGGATCTATGGGTCGCTATGGGGCAGACTCACATCTCCTTGACGAAGGTGGCCTCCGGGTTGGGGAAGAGGTTCTATGGGTCAGTGTCTATGGCTCGCTATGGGTCAGTGTCTATGGGTCAGGATCTATGGGGCAGGATCTATGGGTCGCTATGGGGCAGACTCACATCTCCTTGACGAAGGTGGCCTCCGGGTTGGGGAAGAGGTTCTATGGGTCAGTGTCTATGGCTCGCTATGGGGCAGTGCTATGGGTCAGGATCTATGGGTCAGGATCTATGGGTCAGGATCTATGGGTCAGGATCTATGGGTCGCTATGGGGCAGACTCACATCTCCTTGACGAAGGTGGCCTCCGGGTTGGGGAAGAGGTTCTATGGGTCAGTGTCTATGGCTCGCTATGGGGCAGTGTCTATGGCTCGCTATGGGTCAGGATCTATGGGTCAGGATCTATGGGTCGCTATGGGGCAGACTCACATCTCCTTGATGAAGGTGGCCTCCGGGTTGGGGAAGAGGTTCTATGGGTCAGTGTCTATGGCTCGCTATGGGGCAGTGCTATGGGGCAGTGCTATGGGTCAGGCTCTATGGGTCAGGATCTATGGGTCGCTATGGGGCAGACTCACATCTCCTTGACGAAGGTGGCCTCCGGGTTGGGGAAGAGGTTCTATGGGTCAGTGTCTATGGCTCGCTATGGGTCAGGCTCTATGGGTCGCTATGGGTCAGGATCTATGGGTCAGGATCTATGGGTCAGGATCTATGGGTCAGGATCTATGGGTCGCTATGGGGCAGACTCACATCTCCTTGACGAAGGTGGCCTCCGGGTTGGGGAAGAGGTTCTATGGGTCAGTGTCTATGGCTCGCTATGGGGCAGTGCTATGGGTCAGGATCTATGGGTCAGGATCTATGGGTCGCTATGGGGCAGACTCACATCTCCTTGACGAAGGTGGCCTCCGGGTTGGGGAAGAGGTTCTATGGGTCAGTGTCTATGGCTCGCTATGGGTCAGTGTCTATGGGTCAGGATCTATGGGGCAGGATCTATGGGTCGCTATGGGTCAGGATCTATGGGTCAGGATCTATGGGTCGCTATGGGGCAGACTCACATCTCCTTGACGAAGGTGGCCTCCGGGTTGGGGAAGAGGTTCTATGGGTCAGTGTCTATGGCTCGCTATGGGTCAGTGCTATGGGTCAGGATCTATGGGTCGCTATGGGTCAGGATCTATGGGTCGCTATGGGGCAGACTCACATCTCCTTGACGAAGGTGGTCTCCGGGTTGGGGAAGAGGTTCTATGGGTCAGTGTCTATGGCTCGCTATGGGTCAGGATCTATGGGTCGCTATGGGGCAGGATCTATGGGTCAGGATCTATGGGTCGCTATGGGGCAGACTCACATCTCCTTGACGAAGGTGGCCTCCGGGTTGGGGAAGAGGTTCTATGGGTCAGTGTCTATGGCTCGCTATGGGGCAGGATCTATGGGTCAGGATCTATGGGTCGCTATGGGGCAGGATCTATGGGTCAGGATCTATGGCTCGCTATGGGGCAGTGCTATGGGTCAGGATCTATGGGTCAGGATCTATGGGTCAGGATCTATGGGTCGCTATGGGGCAGACTCACATCTCCTTGACGAAGGTGGCCTCCGGGTTGGGGAAGAGGTTCTATGGGTCAGTGTCTATGGCTCGCTATGGGGCAGGATCTATGGGTCGCTATGGGTCAGGATCTATGGGTCGCTATGGGGCAGACTCACATCTCCTTGACGAAGGTGGCCTCCGGGTTGGGGAAGAGGTTCTATGGGTCAGTGTCTATGGCTCGCTATGGGTCAGTGTCTATGGGTCGCTATGGGGCAGTGCTATGGGTCAGGATCTATGGGTCAGGATCTATGGGTCGCTATGGGGCAGACTCACATCTCCTTGACGAAGGTGGCCTCCGGGTTGGGGAAGAGGTTGCCCTCGTTGCGGCCCAGGGCGCTGCCCGGGCAGTAGAAGTTGATGCGCAGGTACGTGTAGTCGCCCTCCACCGACATGCTGATGTTCTGTGGGGCGGGACCCATAGGGGATCAGTGGGGTGATGGTGGTACCCATAGGACATCATTGGGGTGGGACCCATAGGGGATCAGTGGGGCGGGACCCATAGAACATCATTGGAGTGGAGATTGGGACCCATAGAGCATCACTGGGGGGGGGACCCACAGGCCATCAATGGGGCGGGACCCATAGGGGATCAGTGGGGCGGGACCCATAGGGGATCAGTGGGGCGGGACCCATAGGGGATCAGTGGGGCGGGACCCATAGGGGATCACTGTGTCTTTATGGAGTCTCTATAGGTCCCTATGGGTGCATACAAGTCTCTATGGAGTCTCTATGGGTCTCTATGGGTCCCAATGTGTTTCTATTGGTCCCTATGGGTCGCTATGGGTCCCGCTATGGGTCGCTATGGGTCCCAATGGGTTCCAATGTGTTTCTATTGTTCATTTTGGGTCTCTATGGTGTATCTATGGAGCCCAATGGGTCCCAATGGGGTCTCTATGGGT
This sequence comes from Pezoporus occidentalis, assembly GCF_034315485.1. NCBI lineage: Eukaryota > Metazoa > Chordata > Aves > Psittaciformes > Psittacidae > Pezoporus > Pezoporus occidentalis. The sequence goes on along the minus strand of NW_026913124.1, from coordinate 37 downwards.
CTCTATGGGTCCCGCTATGGGTCGCTATGGGTCTGAC
>NW_026913123.1:7500-10498 GCF_034315485.1 Pezoporus occidentalis | reverse complement strand
TCATACTATATATCTACATATATAGGAAAACACAGTAAACGTAACAATAATATATAGACTCACAGAGGTTCTCAACCCCAACCCTAACCCTAACCCTAACCCTAACCCTAACCCATTTCTCCCCTGTAACTGTAACAAAGTGAGTGCAACACTATATATATAGATATATAGGAAAACACAGTAAATGTAACAAAGTGAGCAAAATAAAGCATGTTCAAGAGCATTCTAATGACCCACAGAGGTACTCAACCCTAACCCTAACCCTAACCCTAACCCTAACACTAACCCTAACCCATTTCTCCCCTGTAACTGTAACAAAGTGAGTGTAATACTATATGTATATATATATACAGGAAAACAGAGGAAACGTAACAAAGTGAGCAAAATAAAACATGTTCAAGAGCATTCTAATGACCCACAGAGGTTCTCAACTAACCCTAACCCTAACCCTAACCCTAACCCTAACCGTAAACCTAACCCTACCCCATTTCTCCCCTCTAACTCTAACAAAGCGAGTGTAATACTATATATCTAGATATATAGGAAAACACAGTAAACGTAACAAAGTGAGCAAAATAAAGTATGTTCAAGAGCATTCTAATGACCCACAGAGGTTCTCAACCCCAACCCTAACCCTAACCCTAACCCTAACCCATTTCTCCCCTGTAACTGTAACAAAGTGAGTGCAACACTATATATATAGATATATAGGAAAACACAGTAAACGTAACAAAGTGAGCAAAATAAAGTATGTTCAAGAGCATTCTAATGACTCACAGAGGTTCTCAACCCCAACCCTAACCCTAACCCTAACCCTAACCCTAACCCATTTCTCCCCTGTAACTGTAACAAAGTGAGTGCAACACTATATATATAGATATATAGGAAAACACAGTAAATGTAACAAAGTGAGCAAAATAAAGCATGTTCAAGAGCATTCTAATGACCCACAGAGGTACTCAACCCTAACCCTAACCCTAACCCTAACCCTAACACTAACCCTAACCCATTTCTCCCCTGTAACTGTAACAAAGTGAGTGTAATACTATATGTATATATATATACAGGAAAACAGAGGAAACGTAACAAAGTGAGCAAAATAAAACATGTTCAAGAGCATTCTAATGACCCACAGAGGTTCTCAACCCTAACCCTAACCCTAACCCTAACCCTAACCCTAACCGTAAACCTAACCCTACCCCATTTCTCCCCTCTAACTGTAACAAAGCGAGTGTAATACTATATATCTAGATATATAGGAAAACACAGTAAACGTAACAAAGTGAGCAAAATAAAGTATGTTCAAGAGCATTCTAATGACCCACAGAGGTTCTCAACCCCAACCCTAACCCTAACCCTAACCCTAACCCATTTCTCCCCTGTAACTGTAACAAAGTGAGTGCAACACTATATATATAGATATATAGGAAAACACAGTAAACGTAACAAAGTGAGCAAAATAAAGTATGTTCAAGAGCATTCTAATGACTCACAGAGGTTCTCAACCCCAACCCTAACCCTAACCCTAACCCTAACCCTAACCCATTTCTCCCCTGTAACTGTAACAAAGTGAGTGCAACACTATATATATAGATATATAGGAAAACACAGTAAATGTAACAAAGTGAGCAAAATAAAGCATGTTCAAGAGCATTCTAATGACCCACAGAGGTACTCAACCCTAACCCTAACCCTAACCCTAACCCTAACACTAACCCTAACCCATTTCTCCCCTGTAACTGTAACAAAGTGAGTGTAATACTATATGTATATATATATACAGGAAAACAGAGGAAACGTAACAAAGTGAGCAAAATAAAACATGTTCAAGAGCATTCTAATGACCCACAGAGGTTCTCAACCCTAACCCTAACCCTAACCCTAACCCTAACCCTAACCGTAAACCTAACCCTACCCCATTTCTCCCCTCTAACTGTAACAAAGCGAGTGTAATACTATATATCTAGATATATAGGAAAACACAGTAAACGTAACAAAGTGAGCAAAATAAAGTATGTTCAAGAGCATTCTAATGACCCACAGAGGTTCTCAACCCCAACCCTAACCCTAACCCTAACCCTAACCCATTTCTCCCCTGTAACTGTAACAAAGTGAGTGCAACACTATATATATAGATATATAGGAAAACACAGTAAACGTAACAAAGTGAGCAAAATAAAGTATGTTCAAGAGCATTCTAATGACTCACAGAGGTTCTCAACCCCAACCCTAACCCTAACCCTAACCCTAACCCTAACCCATTTCTCCCCTGTAACTGTAACAAAGTGAGTGCAACACTATATATATAGATATATAGGAAAACACAGTAAATGTAACAAAGTGAGCAAAATAAAGCATGTTCAAGAGCATTCTAATGACCCACAGAGGTACTCAACCCTAACCCTAACCCTAACCCTAACCCTAACACACCCCTAACCCATTTCTCCCCTGTAACTGTAACAAAGTGAGTGTAATACTATATGTATATATATATACAGGAAAACAGAGGAAACGTAACAAAGTGAGCAAAATAAAACATGTTCAAGAGCATTCTAATGACCCACAGAGGTTCTCAACCCTAACCCTAACCCTAACCCTAACCCTAACCCTAACCGTAAACCTAACCCTACCCCATTTCTCCCCTCTAACTGTAACAAAGCGAGTGTAATACTATATATCTAGATATATAGGAAAACACAGTAAACGTAACAAAGTGAGCAAAATAAAGTATGTTCAAGAGCATTCTAATGACCCACAGAGGTTCTCAACCCCAACCCTAACCCTAACCCTAACCCTAACCCATTTCTCCCCTGTAACTGTAACAAAGTGAGTGCAACACTATATATATAGATATATAGGAAAACACAGTAAACGTAACAAAGTGAGCAAAATAAAGTATGTTCAAGAGCATTCTAATGACTCACAGAGGTTCTCAACCCCAACCCTAACCCTAACCCTAACCCTAACCCTAACCCTAACCCATTTCTCCCCTGTAACT
>NW_026913122.1:0-7500 GCF_034315485.1 Pezoporus occidentalis | reverse complement strand
AAATTTTTTTCCTTTAAAAAAAATTTTTTCCCCAAAAATTTCCCCCTTTTTAAAAAAACCCCCCCTTTTTTTTTTTAAAATTTTTAAAAAAAAAAAGGGGGGGCCCTTTTTTTTAAATTTTTTTTAAAAATTTTTAAAAGGGTTTTTTTTAAAAAAAAAAAAAGGGGGTTTCCTTCCCTTTTTTTTTTTTAAAAAAAAAATTTTTTTTTAAATCCTTAAAAAAAAAATTTTTTTTGCCCAAAAAAACCCCCAAAAAAAGGCCCCCAAAATTTTTTTAAAAAATTTTTTTTAAAAAATTTTTAAAAAAAAATTTTTTTTTAAAAAAAAAGGGGGCCCCTTTCCCCAAAAAATTTTAAAAAAAAGGGCCCCCCCCGGGGGGGGGAAAAAAAAAAAAAATTTTTTTTTTAAAAAATTTTTAAAAAAAAAAAGAAAAACCCCCCCGGGGGGGAAAAAAAAGGTTTTGGGAAAAAAAATTTTGGGAAAAAAAAAATTTTAAATTTCGGGAAAAAAGGGAAAAAGGGGGCCCCCCAAAGGGGAAAAGGTTTTCCCCCAAACCCCCCTTTGGGGGGGGAAAAAAAAAAAACCGGCCCCCCCGGGGGGGCCCCCCAAGGGGGAAAAGGGGGTTTGGGGAAAAAAAAAAGGGAATTTTTTTTTTGGGGGGGGGGGGGAAAAAATTTTCCCAAAAAATTTTTTTTAAAAAAAGGGTTCCCCCAAAAAAAAAGGGGCCCCAAAAAAGGGGAAAAAAAAAATTTTAAAAAAAGGTTTTCCCCCTTTTGGGGGAAAAAAATTTTTGGGGCCGGGTTTTCCCTTTTTTTTTTTTAAAAAGGGGGGAAAATTTTTTAAAAAAAAAAATTTTTTAACCCCTTGGGGGGAAAAAAGGGAAAAAAAAAAAATTAAAATTTTTTTTTTTTAAAAATTTTTCCAAAAAAAAAAGGGAAAAAAAAAAATTTTTTTTAAAATTTTTGGTTTAAAAAATTTTGGGGGTTTTTAATTTTTGTTTTTTTGGCCCCCGGGGAAAAAATTTTTGGGGTTTTTCCCCCCCTTTTTTTTTTTGGGGAATTTTAAAAAATTTTTTTAACCGTTAAAAATTTCTTTTTTTTTTCCCCCCAAAAAAAGGGGGGAAAAGGAAAAAAAAAAAATTTTTTAAAAAGGGGGATTTTTTTTAAAAAAATTTTTTTTCCCCCCCCAAATTTTGTTTTTTTTTTGGGGGTTTTAAAAAGGGGTTTTTTTTTTTTTCCCCAAAATTTTTTTTTCCGGGGGGGGGTTTTTTTTTGGGGGGTTAAAATTTTTTTTTTTTCCCCCCCCCCTTTTTTAAAAAAAAAGGGAAAAATTGCTTTTTAAAGGGGGGAAAAATGGGAAAAAACTTTTTTTAATTAAACCAAACTGTGTTGCGTATAGCCTTATATGTCCAGCAACTCAGAGTATCCTACACTATGGTGACATACTGTAGGGGAATGTCCCTTTCATGGTTAATTGGGCACTGGGGAAATCGGGCTATTTCTCCTCCCCCACAGCCAACTCTTACTGTGTAATGGCTTTCAAGCCATTTTTAGCTTTTCCATGTATCATTTTCCCCTTGTCTGTAAGACTGGGATAGCAACTCCTCCTCCTTTGAATTTAATAACTATGGAATTCTTGGAGGGCTTGAGATATGAACAGAAATAAAAATCAGGGCCAAAATTGAAATACACAAATGAGGTATTGAAGTGCTAACTTTCCTAATCCAAAACAGTCAAAAATGCTTAAATCTTTTATTCTCTTTGTCACACTGAAAGAGTCCAGGTACTTTTTAGAGTTTCTTGCTGTTTTAGTTGGGGGCCCTGCTGAACATTTTTCTTGACTCCCAGCTTGCAGTGACATGATCATTGGGAGTTTAGAAGCCCAAAGCCATTTTCTGCCCTGATGCTGGGCCATGCTGCTGTCAGCATGCTACTTACTTTGGACAGCGGGAAAGATCCCTGTTTTTTAATCCCAAATTTTTTGGAAGGCAAGTGATGATCATGTTTACAGGGCTGTGCTGCTGCCCAAAGCCAGAAGCTGGATAGTTACTGTAAAATTAAAATTTTTCTGGCACTAGGGGAGTCATGGGGAATTTGGGGGACCCAGCGGGAGAGTTTACTAAAGCTGCTTTTAGAGATGAGGAGCAGTGCGGGCTTTTTCTCAGATGAACAACTCCATAACTTTGTCGGGGTTTAAAAAATTTAAAGCAGAGTGACTATCTTGCAAGTGATGAGAATTAGGACTTTTCCCCTTTCTGAGTTTCTAAGCCTGCAGAGACCTTACAGTATTGAAAAAGAGCAGTGGCAAGCCATGTGCATTGAAAGCAGGAAAATTGGATTGAAAAACATAGCTGCCTTGCAGGTTTGTTTCCACCAGCGAAATGGATGCAAAAGACAAACTGGAAATTGTCTTCTCTCCATGAGTGAGGCTTTTCATAGCTGCACTGCTAAGGAGCAAGCCCTCTTTTGAAACTTGTCTTAGTCCAGGAAAATCTATCTCCCGCTAAACCGATTTTGGAGGTTTTAAAAAAAGAAGTCTGTACTTTTTGTTCTTTTTTTTTTTTTTGGGATGAGAAAGGGAAAAGATTAAAACAAGGAAACCAGCTTTTGCACTATTGCCAGTACAAATTACCAAAAAAAATTTTCGGTTTTTTAGGTGACACTAAACATGAAAATGACTTCCTAAACTTTTTAAATGCGACCCTGGGCTGATGAAGCTTGAAAAACCCACATGCAAAACTTAAAACAAAAAAATTTACTTGTTACTGTGCCTTCCTTTTTTTGGAGAACACCCGGTATTTTTAATGGACAGAGGGAGACAGCTGAACAGGTTTTAAAAATTTGACTTTGGAAGCTTTAATAAAATTTAGAGATAAAAGCTCAATTGTTCAAAAATATGGTGCTTGGAGTGACTGTTTTTTAACTCCACTGTATAGATGAGCCAACATTTCTTATTTAAAGGGGGGAAAAAAAGGATTAATCAGTTTTAACACTTGACAGCATATGAACATCATTATACCATTCAGCATATTCCAGGAAGAAATCCACACATTTTAGCATTATTGTTGAAGAAAGACATGCTTGTTTGAAAGACCTACAGGCATTAAAAGTTTTTACAGCCCTTGTTAAACAGTCAATTGTCCTTGTTTTAAAATTTTGGAACCATGCGGGTTGTTCTTTTTTTAAGTTTCATTTGTTTCACATTTAATCATTTTCATCTTGGTTAAGTCTTTATTCGCAGGTTAGACCTTACAAAGTCATGACTTAACTCTCATCTGAAAAACTTTGAGAGATTTTTGGTAGTCCTGCATTCGGGAATTTTTTCCTCTTTCTGGAAGTGCTAAAGCATAAGCTTAACTAATAATTTAATTTAAAAAATCAGTAGAAATTGAGCATGTTTCTGTGTGGTCACTTTTCTAATAATGTAATTTGAAGTACTTCCTTGCTCAGAATATTTTCATATTGTTCATTTCTAATGTTTAGAGTATTTTTCAGAGCTCTTGTTGGACCTACGTTAATATCCATAGGAAGAGATGTGCTGTCTGATTTTAAAAGTGTTTTCTGCTTTCCCCGAAAACCCCCCTCTCCTAACCTTTCACTCTTTCACTGCGAATGACTTTGGGGCATCACAGATGCTAGTACACTCTGGCATCTCCAAAAAGCACCTGCCCCTTTCCCCTCTACCCACAGTTGGCCACTCCAAAAAACTTTCTGATCCTACTTTTTTAGAGAACATCCTCCCTTTAGCCTTTGTCCCCATTCCCAAAACTCCTTTTGTGGTCTTAAACCCAAAATGAGCAAAACGCCCTATGATGCCCAGGGAATACAGCTGCTTGCATCCAATAGCTGTGCAATTTGGGGGTTTTTCCTTTTTAACAATTTGATCATTTCCCTGTGCTTCACATTAAGGGTATCCTGCATCATGTATTTTAACAGTCCCCTTATTCGTCACCTGGCTAACTTACAGTGGGTGGGTCTGGCTGCGGGCCTTTTTTCATGCCAGGAACACAGCTAAAATGCATTTTTCCTCTGTTAGGACTATTGGGGAGTAGTTTTTGGGCTGCTGTACATCAGACCACAGGTAACCTCCCCCTCAGAGTGTTTAGTCTCTCCAAGAAAACCCCTTACAGTTTTTGGGAGCAAAAAACTTACAAAAAACAGTTCCTTTCCCAAAACTGTGTGTGCCCACACCCAGTTTCATCTATAGTTCCATCACCATTAGATCTTATTGCAATAGTTAGGTTTCCTGTTTTCAAGCTCAAAAGAGCATTACTTTAATTTTTACATTTAATTTGGTTTCTCCCTTTCATGGCTTGACTTATATTTAAAAGGGATGCATTTTTTTCCAGTACTGATCATAACAGCTCTGCCATAGGAGTCAAGAAATACACATCCTTTTGTTCTTGACCTACTGTTATGTAGTTCTATTAATTTCCCACATCATTTTCAAAATCATTGTTTACAAAGCTACAAGTAGCCTTATTTTTTGGAATACCCTTTCTGATTTTTTGCTTCTAGATATACGACCTTGCTTTTGCCTGCATTAAGTCTCCTAAATGTGGCTAACCAAAGTCTGATGAAGTGTAATAAAGACTAAGAATTTGTCAGTTCTCTTATTGTTTGGATCTTCCATGAAAATTTAAAAGTTGCCTCTTCCCTGAAACCTTGGGGGGTAGAACTACAAATTTACGGGGAAAGGTTTTGCCCCCTTCTGGCTTTTGGGCTTGCTAATTTCACATCTAATCAGTTTTCATTTGTTTAACAGAAGATTTTCAGGAAAAATAAGAGTAGTTTTCAGGATTTTAAAAAAAAAAAAAGCTATGAACAATTTACTGGTATTATATTAATGGATTGTTTTGCTGCCTCATAATTCCAGAACTTGACTAGCTAACATGAAAAGTTCACATATAAAAAGAAAGTTTCAGGTTAATTTACTTTTTTTTCCCCCCATAATCTAGTATCAATTCTGAATTTAATGCAAGTTCAGATCAAAAGGAAGCAACACTGAAAGCGCTGCAAACTTCTATTTAAAAAATTTGGCCCCCAAATTAACTACTATTTCAAACATAAATTTATCATGCAAATGGGTCTTTATTCCAAAGAATCTCTTACTTTTGCCCCAAAAACAAGTTATGTTAACTAGGAATGAGTTAAGGCCCCACAACTAAAAATTAGGAATTACCCCCCCAAAAAAGTCAGTTAAAAAATCTTTTTTAAAATACTAAGAAAGATTTCATATTATTTTAATGAGGCTGGCAGTAGTAGAAATGTTGAGTTTTCCACATCTCCAACTATTTTTCCTCTCTCACACTGAGCTATAACCCCTCCCTGCCGCACAAATGTGTGATAAAGATTTGGTATAACATTAGTAATGAAACTATATGTTATTTTTTGGTTTTTAAAGTCTATAAAATTTAAAATTTAAAATATTAAATTCTATAATTAAATTAAAGTCTTCAAAAAATTTTGAATAGTCATAAAAAAACCAAGGTAGCAAAAATACATTACCTAAAAAGGTTTGGAAAAAGGGCTTCCTTCCCGAAATACACCTTTTAAACCCTGTACCTAGTTTGGGGGAAAATTTTAAACCTTTTTTTGTTTTGTTCCATTAAGTGGGAAAAAGGAATATAGGCTTTTGAAAACAAAAAAAAAAATTCCCATAAGAAATTTCTAGAATATCCTGTTAATTTACTATCATAAATAAATACCACATAATGTGGGGGAAAAATGAAAATTGTTGGGGTTTGTCAGGACATCAGGTAATAAAAGGAAGCCCACAGGCACACTTTTTGGGTCTGCCATGACAAATGGAACGTGTCTGAAGAAGCAGCGGTGTGTTGGGGCAGACTTCTGTGAGTTAGTCACACCCGCCTGCCTTTAAAGTCATTGGAGAGCAACAGACAGGTGAAGGACACGAAACATACAGATATTGTACTGCAAGCACCTAAGGGTGAAAAACAACCCATTCCCGTAAGATTACAGGGGATCACACTGAATTCCCATTGTGCCACATTTTCCCCCCGTTTAAAAAAATTTTTTAAATTTTTTTTTTTGGGTCCCTTATGTCTGTTGAGCTTGTAGGCACACCTGCTAAAAAAAAGCATTTTTTGGGTTTCACCCTGCCCAAAAAACAGTATGGAAGTGACCCCACACCTCAAGAGAAATAAATAAGAACTTCCCTTGAGTAGAAGTATATTTATAAACCAGAAACAAACTATACAGTGGAATGCCCTTAAATTCCCCTAAAAGTCAGCTAAAAACACTACAAGTGAAGGAGCGAGTCCTGCAAAAGACTGCATTGTGTCAAGAAAAACGAAATAGCCCAGAAAAAATTCATATTATTGCTTTTTATTTGATAAAAATAACTGCTTTGGAACACTGATAATTTGTTTTGGGTAAGAATTACAATATGAAAGTCCTAACACATCCTGTGTAAAAATTTTTTTTTCAAAGATAATCTCATAACCATCATATTTTGCCTAAGAGATTTACAATAAAAATCAAAATTACTTTTATCTTACCTAGAAACTGCTATAAGTAACATATGATGAATAATTTTGTTCAACTACGATGGTTCTGAAAACTTCAATACATTCAGATGTGTGTGCTCCATAAAGTTTATCACCCCCTTTCAAAAGCAAGATTTTACATTTTAAAACATCTTAGAAAAATCACAGTTCAGTCTTTCCCTTTCTACATGCCCGTCCCCCCTTGTTCCTGAAATCGCAGGGGGATAAATTTTTTGGTCCTCTGATGATTCATCAGATACCTCTCTCTCACACAGTCTGGATAAAAATTTCCCCCTTTGTCAGGATCTTCACACTTGAATGCTCTTTCCCCATACCTGATTTTCAGCACTGGACAAAGTAAATTTCCCGTCTTCCCGTGTGAGGATCCCAATTAATGAATAGGGCTGTTCACCCTTTTTTTCTGTGAGGGCCCCCTGTTATTTTTTTCAGCTGAGGGAAAAGGATATCTGCCCAGATTTTCCTGTATCCAAGTCCACCAAGTTGACATGGGTCACCCCCGGGAATTCATCTACACCCCAAAAACACCTTCAAACTAAGTTCCCCTTTTTTGTCCCAAACAAGGGTCTGCTGCCCCCCACCCTAGCTGGGGGCAAAATTTGGGGTCCTGTTTTTAAGTAACCAAATTTTCCAAAGGGGAATCTGTGGCTCCCCGGGGCCCCCTGGGGGCAGAAAAGTTCTCTTCCAGTTCCTGAGCAGGACTGAAGTTTTCACCCCACATCATGCTCATACTCTACAGTCTCTTTTTTTTCTGTCTCAAAGTATTCTTTGTTCCAGGATGGCCATAGGATGGCCATTTCCCAGTTTGGTCCCCTTTTCTAAAATCTCTTCGTCATGCAAAAATTTTTTTCATGTGAAGTCTAAGTTTAATGTTTTGTTTCCCGCACTTCTTTTGAAGGCCCAAAACCCCCCTCTCCAGTACCCCTTAAACAGTGTAGTAATGGGGGTTTTTTCCCTTTTCCCATAAATGATTA
>NW_026913121.1:0-8986 GCF_034315485.1 Pezoporus occidentalis | reverse complement strand
TTTTGCTCACTTTATTACGTTTCCTGTGTTTTCCAAAATATCTGTATATATAGTATTAAACTCACTTTGTTACGGTTACAGGGGAGAAATTCTTTAGGGTTAGGGTTAGGGTTAGGGTTGAGTACCTCTGTAGGTCATTAGAATGCTCTTGAACAGGCTTTATTTTGCTCACTTTGTTACGTTTACTGTGTTTTCCTATATATCTATATATATAGTATCACACTCACATTGTTACAGTTACAGGGGAGAAATGGGTTACGGTTAGGGTTAGGGTTAGGGTTAGGGTTAGGGTTAGGGTTAGGGTTGAGAACCTCTGTGGGGTTAGGGTTAGGGTTAGGGTTAGGGTTAGGGTTAGGGTTGAGTACCTCTGTGGGTCATTAGAATGCTCTTGAGCATGCTTTATTTTGCTCACTTTGTTACGTTTCCTGTGTTTTCCAAAATATCTGTATATATAGTATTACACTCACTTTGTTACGGTTACAGGGGAGAAATTCTTTAGGGTTAGGGTTAGGGTTAGGGTTGTGTACCTCTGTAGGTCATTAGAATGCTCTTGAACAGGCTTTATTTTGCTCACTTTGTTACGTTTACTGTGTTTTCCTATATATCTATATATATAGTATCACACTCACATTGTTACAGTTACAGGGGAGAAATGGGTTACGGTTAGGGTTAGGGTTAGGGTTAGGGTTAGGGTTAGGGTTAGGGTTGAGAACCTGTGTGGGGTTAGGGTTAGGGTTAGGGTTAGGGTTGAGTACCTCTGTGGGTCATTAGAATGCTCTTGAACATGCTTTATTTTGCTCACTTTGTTACGTTTCCTGTGTTTTCCAAAATATCTGTATATATAGTATTACACTCACTTTGTTACGGTTACAGGGGAGAAATTCTTTAGGGTTAGGGTTAGGGTTAGGGTTGACCTCTGTAGGTCATTAGAATGCTCTTGAACAGGCTTTATTTTGCTCACTTTGTTACGTTTACTGTGTTTTCCTATATATCTATATATATAGTATCACACTCACATTGTTACAGTTACAGGGGAGAAATGGGTTACGGTTAGGGTTAGGGTTAGGGTTAGGGTTAGGGTTAGGGTTAGGGTTGAGAACCTCTGTGGGGTTAGGGTTAGGGTTAGGGTTAGGGTTAGGGTTAGGGTTGAGTACCTCTGTGGGTCATTAGAATGCTCTTGAACATGCTTTATTTTGCTCACTTTGTTACGTTTCCTGTGTTTTCCAAAATATCTGTATATATAGTATTACACTCACTTTGTTACGGTTACAGGGGAGAAATTCTTTAGGGTTAGGGTTAGGGTTAGGGTTGAGTACCTCTGTAGGTCATTAGAATGCTCTTGAACAGGCTTTATTTTGCTCACTTTGTTACGTTTACTGTGTTTTCCTATATATCTATATATATAGTATCACACTCACATTGTTACAGTTACAGGGGAGAAATGGGTTACGGTTAGGGTTAGGGTTAGTGTTAGGGTTAGGGTTAGGGTTAGTAGGGTTAGGGTTAGGGTTGAGTACCTCTGTGGGTCATTAGAATGCTCTTGAACATGCTTTATTTTGCTCACTTTGTTACGTTTCCTGTGTTTTCCAAAATATCTGTATATATAGTATTACACTCACTTTGTTACGGTTACAGGGGAGAAATTCTTTAGGGTTAGGGTTAGGGTTGAGTACCTCTGTAGGTCATTAGAATGCTCTTGAACAGGCTTTATTTTGCTCACTTTGTTACGTTTACTGTGTTTTCCTATATATCTATATATATAGTATCACACTCACATTGTTACAGTTACAGGGGAGAAATGGGTTACGGTTAGGGTTAGGGTTAGGGTTAGGGTTAGGGTTAGGGTTGAGAACCTCTGTGGGGTTAGGGTTAGGGTTAGGGTTATGGTTAGGGTTGAGTACCTCTGTGGGTCATTAGAATGCTCTTGAACATGCTTTATTTTGCTCACTTTGTTACGTTTCCTGTGTTTTCCAAAATATCTGTATATATAGTATTACACTCACTTTGTTACGGTTACAGGGGAGAAATTCTTTAGGGTTAGGGTTAGGGTTAGGGTTGAGTACCTCTGTAGGTCATTAGAATGCTCTTGAACAGGCTTTATTTTGCTCACTTTGTTACGTTTACTGTGTTTTCCTATATATCTATATATATAGTATCACACTCACATTGTTACAGTTACAGGGGAGAAATGGGTTACGGTTAGGGTTAGGGTTAGGGTTAGGGTTAGGGTTAGGGTTAGGGTTAGGGTTGAGAACCTCTGTGGGGTTAGGGTTAGGGTTAGGGTTAGGGTTAGGGTTGAGTACCTCTGTGGGTCATTAGAATGCTCTTGAACATGCTTTATTTTGCTCACTTTGTTACGTTTCCTGTGTTTTCCAAAATATCTGTATATATAGTATTACACTCACTTTGTTACGGTTACAGGGGAGAAATTCTTTAGGGTTAGGGTTAGGGTTAGGGTTGAGTACCTCTGTAGGTCATTAGAATGCTCTTGAACAGGCTTTATTTTGCTCACTTTGTTACGTTTACTGTGTTTTCCTATATATCTATATATATAGTATCACACTCACATTGTTACAGTTACAGGGGAGAAATGGGTTACGGTTAGGGTTAGGGTTAGGGTTAGGGTTAGGGTTAGGGTTAGGGTTAGGGTTGAGAACCTCTGTGGGGTTAGGGTTAGGGTTAGGGTTAGGGTTAGGGTTGAGTACCTCTGTGGGTCATTAGAATGCTCTTGAACATGCTTTATTTTGCTCACTTTGTTACGTTTCCTGTGTTTTCCAAAATATCTGTATATATAGTATTACACTCACTTTGTTACGGTTACAGGGGAGAAATTCTTTAGGGTTAGGGTTAGGGTTAGGGTTGAGTACCTCTGTAGGTCATTAGAATGCTCTTGAACAGGCTTTATTTTGCTCACTTTGTTACGTTTACTGTGTTTTCCTATATATCTATATATATAGTATCACACTCACATTGTTACAGTTACAGGGGAGAAATGGGTTACGGTTAGGGTTAGGGTTAGGGTTAGGGTTAGGGTTAGGGTTAGGGTTGAGAACCTCTGTGGGGTTAGGGTTAGGGTTAGGGTTAGGGTTAGGGTTGAGTACCTCTGTGGGTCATTAGAATGCTCTTGAACATGCTTTATTTTGCTCACTTTGTTACGTTTCCTGTGTTTTCCAAAATATCTGTATATATAGTATTACACTCACTTTGTTACGGTTACAGGGGAGAAATTCTTTAGGGTTAGGGTTAGGGTTAGGGTTGAGTACCTCTGTAGGTCATTAGAATGCTCTTGAACAGGCTTTATTTTGCTCACTTTGTTACGTTTACTGTGTTTTCCTATATATCTATATATATAGTATCACACTCACATTGTTACAGTTACAGGGGAGAAATGGGTTACGGTTAGGGTTAGGGTTAGGGTTAGGGTTAGGGTTAGGGTTAGGGTTAGGGTTGAGAACCTCTGTGGGGTTAGGGTTAGGGTTAGGGTTAGGGTTAGGGTTGAGTACCTCTGTGGGTCATTAGAATGCTCTTGAACATGCTTTATTTTGCTCACTTTGTTACGTTTCCTGTGTTTTCCAAAATATCTGTATATATAGTATTACACTCACTTTGTTACGGTTACAGGGGAGAAATTCTTTAGGGTTAGGGTTAGGGTTAGGGTTGAGTACCTCTGTAGGTCATTAGAATGCTCTTGAACAGGCTTTATTTTGCTCACTTTGTTACGTTTACTGTGTTTTCCTATATATCTATATATATAGTATCACACTCACATTGTTACAGTTACAGGGGAGAAATGGGTTACGGTTAGGGTTAGGGTTAGGGTTAGGGTTAGGGTTAGGGTTAGGGTTGAGAACCTCTGTGGGGTTAGGGTTAGGGTTAGGGTTAGGGTTAGGGTTGAGTACCTCTGTGGGTCATTAGAATGCTCTTGAACATGCTTTATTTTGCTCACTTTGTTACGTTTCCTGTGTTTTCCAAAATATCTGTATATATAGTATTACACTCACTTTGTTACGGTTACAGGGGAGAAATTCTTTAGGGTTAGGGTTAGGGTTAGGGTTGAGTACCTCTGTAGGTCATTAGAATGCTCTTGAACAGGCTTTATTTTGCTCACTTTGTTACGTTTACTGTGTTTTCCTATATATCTATATATATAGTATCACACTCACATTGTTACAGTTACAGGGGAGAAATGGGTTACGGTTAGGGTTAGGGTTAGGGTTAGGGTTAGGGTTAGGGTTAGGGTTGAGAACCTCTGTGGGGTTAGGGTTAGGGTTAGGGTTAGGGTTAGGGTTGAGTACCTCTGTGGGTCATTAGAATGCTCTTGAACATGCTTTATTTTGCTCACTTTGTTACGTTTCCTGTGTTTTCCAAAATATCTGTATATATAGTATTACACTCACTTTGTTACGGTTACAGGGGAGAAATTCTTTAGGGTTAGGGTTAGGGTTAGGGTTGAGTACCTCTGTAGGTCATTAGAATGCTCTTGAACAGGCTTTATTTTGCTCACTTTGTTACGTTTACTGTGTTTTCCTATATATCTATATATATAGTATCACACTCACATTGTTACAGTTACAGGGGAGAAATGGGTTACGGTTAGGGTTAGGGTTAGGGTTAGGGTTAGGGTTAGGGTTAGGGTTGAGAACCTCTGTGGGGTTAGGGTTAGGGTTAGGGTTAGGGTTAGGGTTTAGTACCTCTGTGGGTCATTAGAATGCTCTTGAACATGCTTTATTTTGCTCACTTTGTTACGTTTCCTGTGTTTTCCAAAATATCTGTATATATAGTATTACACTCACTTTGTTACGGTTACAGGGGAGAAATTCTTTAGGGTTAGGGTTAGGGTTAGGGTTGAGTACCTCTGTAGGTCATTAGAATGCTCTTGAACAGGCTTTATTTTGCTCACTTTGTTACGTTTACTGTGTTTTCCTATATATCTATATATATAGTATCACACTCACATTGTTACAGTTACAGGGGAGAAATGGGTTACGGTTAGGGTTAGGGTTAGGGTTAGGGTTAGGGTTAGGGTTAGGGTTGAGAACCTCTGTGGGGTTAGGGTTAGGGTTAGGGTTAGGGTTAGGGTTGAGTACCTCTGTGGGTCATTAGAATGCTCTTGAACATGCTTTATTTTGCTCACTTTGTTACGTTTCCTGTGTTTTCCAAAATATCTGTATATATAGTATTACACTCACTTTGTTACGGTTACAGGGGAGAAATTCTTTAGGGTTAGGGTTAGGGTTAGGGTTGAGTACCTCTGTAGGTCATTAGAATGCTCTTGAACAGGCTTTATTTTGCTCACTTTGTTACGTTTACTGTGTTTTCCTATATATCTATATATATAGTATCACACTCACATTGTTACAGTTACAGGGGAGAAATGGGTTACGGTTAGGGTTAGGGTTAGGGTTAGGGTTAGGGTTAGGGTTAGGGTTAGGGTTGAGAACCTCTGTGGGGTTAGGGTTAGGGTTAGGGTTAGGGTTAGGGTTGAGTACCTCTGTGGGTCATTAGAATGCTCTTGAACATGCTTTATTTTGCTCACTTTGTTACGTTTCCTGTGTTTTCCAAAATATCTGTATATATAGTATTACACTCACTTTGTTACGGTTACAGGGGAGAAATTCTTTAGGGTTAGGGTTAGGGTTAGGGTTGAGTACCTCTGTAGGTCATTAGAATGCTCTTGAACAGGCTTTATTTTGCTCACTTTGTTACGTTTACTGTGTTTTCCTATATATCTATATATATAGTATCACACTCACATTGTTACAGTTACAGGGGAGAAATGGGTTACGGTTAGGGTTAGGGTTAGGGTTAGGGTTAGGGTTAGGGTTAGGGTTGAGAACCTCTGTGGGGTTAGGGTTAGGGTTAGGGTTAGGGTTAGGGTTAGGGTTGAGTACCTCTGTGGGTCATTAGAATGCTCTTGAACATGCTTTATTTTGCTCACTTTGTTACGTTTCCTGTGTTTTCCAAAATATCTGTATATATAGTATTACACTCACTTTGTTACGGTTACAGGGGAGAAATTCTTTAGGGTTAGGGTTAGGGTTAGGGTTGAGTACCTCTGTAGGTCATTAGAATGCTCTTGAACAGGCTTTATTTTGCTCACTTTGTTACGTTTACTGTGTTTTCCTATATATCTATATATATAGTATCACACTCACATTGTTACAGTTACAGGGGAGAAATGGGTTACGGTTAGGGTTAGGGTTAGGGTTAGGGTTAGGGTTAGGGTTAGGGTTGAGAACCTCTGTGGGGTTAGGGTTAGGGTTAGGGTTAGGGTTAGGGTTGAGTACCTCTGTGGGTCATTAGAATGCTCTTGAACATGCTTTATTTTGCTCACTTTGTTACGTTTCCTGTGTTTTCCAAAATATCTGTATATATAGTATTACACTCACTTTGTTACGGTTACAGGGGAGAAATTCTTTAGGGTTAGGGTTAGGGTTAGGGTTGAGTACCTCTGTAGGTCATTAGAATGCTCTTGAACAGGCTTTATTTTGCTCACTTTGTTACGTTTACTGTGTTTTCCTATATATCTATATATATAGTATCACACTCACATTGTTACAGTTACAGGGGAGAAATGGGTTAGGGTTAGGGTTAGGGTTAGGGTTAGGGTTAGGGTTAGGGTTAGGGTTGAGAACCTCTGTGGGGTTAGGGTTAGGGTTAGGGTTAGGGTTAGGGTTGAGTACCTCTGTGGGTCATTAGAATGCTCTTGAACATGCTTTATTTTGCTCACTTTGTTACGTTTCCTGTGTTTTCCAAAATATCTGTATATATAGTATTACACTCACTTTGTTACGGTTACAGGGGAGAAATTCTTTAGGGTTAGGGTTAGGGTTAGGGTTGAGTACCTCTGTAGGTCATTAGAATGCTCTTGAACAGGCTTTATTTTGCTCACTTTGTTACGTTTACTGTGTTTTCCTATATATCTATATATATAGTATCACACTCACATTGTTACAGTTACAGGGGAGAAATGGGTTACGGTTAGGGTTAGGGTTAGGGTTAGGGTTAGGGTTAGGGTTAGGGTTGAGAACCTCTGTGGGGTTAGGGTTAGGGTTAGGGTTAGGGTTAGGGTTGAGTACCTCTGTGGGTCATTAGAATGCTCTTGAACATGCTTTATTTTGCTCACTTTGTTACGTTTCCTGTGTTTTCCAAAATATCTGTATATATAGTATTACACTCACTTTGTTACGGTTACAGGGGAGAAATTCTTTAGGGTTAGGGTTAGGGTTAGGGTTGAGTACCTCTGTAGGTCATTAGAATGCTCTTGAACAGGCTTTATTTTGCTCACTTTGTTACGTTTACTGTGTTTTCCTATATATCTATATATATAGTATCACACTCACATTGTTACAGTTACAGGGGAGAAATGGGTTACGGTTAGGGTTAGGGTTAGGGTTAGGGTTAGGGTTAGGGTTAGGGTTAGGGTTGAGAACCTCTGTGGGGTTAGGGTTAGGGTTAGGGTTAGGGTTAGGGTTAGGGTTGAGTACCTCTGTGGGTCATTAGAATGCTCTTGAACATGCTTTATTTTGCTCACTTTGTTACGTTTCCTGTGTTTTCCAAAATATCTGTATATATAGTATTACACTCACTTTGTTACGGTTACAGGGGAGAAATTCTTTAGGGTTAGGGTTAGGGTTAGGGTTGAGTACCTCTGTAGGTCATTAGAATGCTCTTGAACAGGCTTTATTTTGCTCACTTTGTTACGTTTACTGTGTTTTCCTATATATCTATATATATAGTATCACACTCACATTGTTACAGTTACAGGGGAGAAATGGGTTACGGTTAGGGTTAGGGTTAGGGTTAGGGTTAGGGTTAGGGTTAGGGTTAGGGTTAGGGTTGAACCTCTGTGGGGTTAGGGTTAGGGTTAGGGTTAGGGTTAGGGTTGAGTACCTCTGTGGGTCATTAGAATGCTCTTGAACATGCTTTATTTTGCTCACTTTGTTACGTTTCCTGTGTTTTCCAAAATATCTGTATATATAGTATTACACTCACTTTGTTACGGTTACAGGGGAGAAATTCTTTAGGGTTAGGGTTAGGGTTAGGGTTGAGTACCTCTGTAGGTCATTAGAATGCTCTTGAACAGGCTTTATTTTGCTCACTTTGTTACGTTTACTGTGTTTTCCTATATATCTATATATATAGTATCACACTCACATTGTTACAGTTACAGGGGAGAAATGGGTTACGGTTAGGGTTAGGGTTAGGGTTAGGGTTAGGGTTAGGGTTAGGGTTAGGGTTGAGAACCTCTGTGGGGTTAGGGTTAGGGTTAGGGTTAGGGTTAGGGTTGAGTACCTCTGTGGGTCATTAGAATGCTCTTGAACATGCTTTATTTTGCTCACTTTGTTACGTTTCCTGTGTTTTCCAAAATATCTGTATATATAGTATTACACTCACTTTGTTACGGTTACAGGGGAGAAATTCTTTAGGGTTAGGGTTAGGGTTAGGGTTGAGTACCTCTGTAGGTCATTAGAATGCTCTTGAACAGGCTTTATTTTGCTCACTTTGTTACGTTTACTGTGTTTTCCTATATATCTATATATATAGTATCACACTCACATTGTTACAGTTACAGGGGAGAAATGGGTTACGGTTAGGGTTAGGGTTAGGGTTAGGGTTAGGGTTAGGGTTAGGGTTAGGGTTGAGAACCTCTGTGGGGTTAGGGTTAGGGTTAGGGTTAGGGTTAGGGTTGAGTACCTCTGTGGGTCATTAGAATGCTCTTGAACATGCTTTATTTTGCTCACTTTGTTACGTTTCCTGTGTTTTCCAAAATATCTGTATATATAGTATTACACTCACTTTGTTACGGTTACCGGGGAGAAATTCTTTAGGGTTAGGGTTAGGGTTAGGGTTGAGTACCTCTGTAGGTCATTAGAATGCTCTTGAACAGGCTTTATTTTGCTCACTTTGTTACGTTTACTGTGTTTTCCTATATATCTATATATATAGTATCACACTCACAATGTTACAGTTACAGTGGAGAAAT